>NC_066549.1:14093401-14113401 GCF_024679095.1 Eriocheir sinensis | reverse complement strand
AGTGTTAAAGATATAGAATGCCTCACTTAAAACTCTTCCGCAAGTGTTCCGTCTTCAACCTCCTCAAGATGGATTGTGGCAGGCTGGGGAAAAATGGCAAAATTACAAGTCACGAGCAAGCGTTACAAACACTCTGCGACACATTTTTGTGTGCACAAGTTTCCTGGTGATGCACCAGCACATGCTGAAGGCGCTGCAGGGCGCTTGAACCTGGGCTTTGCTCCACGCAGGCAGCGTTGGCCTCCGCGGCTCTCTCAGGGCCGGCGGCTGTTTGCACTCCTCTCAACACACATCAAAGGTTCGGAATATTACCGCAACGTTGTCCAAGTTTTACGTTCCATTTTCCACCAGAGTCAAAATACTTCGCGAAACTTTGCCTCTTTTTGCGTCCTCTCATTTCTACTCCTTTTTTATTCACTTCTTTACTTTCTTCGCTTTCACTCGCTCAGTTCAGAAGCTGTCTACAATGTCTACGTTTGCAGGAACACAGACGCTACCCACTCTAATGACAGTCTTCTATAAGGGGCTGCTATATAACATACACCTGCGTTTTTGTTCGCCGGTATCTCTCGGAGCGCCGCGCTGCAAGTTCATTACGTCTTCCTTCAGGCCTGAGAACACGCATGACTGTTGGCTCAGGTCCACGGAGTATCTTCACAAAGAGAGGCCGGGAAATATTCATCCATGCAAAATTTAATTTCTGGGTGTTTATTCAATATTTCCAGTGTTTATATAACCCTTACCAGCGGCGATAATCGAGATTCATCACGGATTGTTTGCCTCCTTTTACCACTCCTACATTTATTTCGGTACACACCACTTCTGTTGTCGTCATTGCCCTCCTCCTCCTCTCCCTCCTCCTTATCATCACCATCATCATCTTGCCGTTGCACCTCCCCTTCCCCATACGGGACCCCCCTGCCCCGTCATCTTCGACACGGGAGCCAAACCCTCACACTCGGCGGGTCGGGCGACCGGTGGCTGCGGCAGACACGTCCAGCCGGAGTCAGTGACCCGCCACACTCCGCTAATGTAAAATGTCGCAAAAACATGCAATTGCGAACGAATAATCTGACGTGTATCGATCCACCTTATATTTTGTCGGATTGAAACCTCGGCGGCAGGGTTTTTGTCGACGGAAGCTTTCCCTTTTTCACCTCAGATTATTGATGAATGCAATCATTGGTGATGTGCGAGGTGAATGTTGTCGGCAGGTGTGAAAGGTGAGCGTCGGGGGGGGAGGAGGAGACAGGGTGAGTGGGCAGGTGTGACGCTGTGACAGGTGAGTGCTCCCTCTTCTCTCTGGTGCTCCTCCCTTCTTCTCCACCTCCTCCTCCTTCTCTATTACTCTTTTTTTTCTTCCTCCTCCTCCTTCCATGCTTCTTCCGTATCTCGATGTATCTTTGTTTCTTCACTTTCTATACATGCTACCCCCTCCTTCTCTCCTCCTCCGTCTCCTCTATCCCCCCTTTCCTTTCTTCTTCTCTTCTTCCTCCTCCTCCTCCTTGCATGTCTCTCCCGTATCTCTGTATTATTATTTTTTTTGTTACTTCACTTTCTGTAAAAACTCCTTCCTCTTTCTCTCCTCCTCCTCTTCTATTCCCCCCTCCTTTTCTATTCTCTTCTTCCTCCTTCTTCCATGTCTCTCTTATCTCTTCCGTATCTTTCATTGTTCCTTCACTTTCTGCATACGTTCCTCCCTCCTTCTCTTCTCTTCCTCGTCCTCCTCTGTTTCCCCCTTCTTTCTTCTTCTCTTCCTCTTCTTCCTCATTCTTGCATTCCTCTTCCATGTCTATGTATCATTTTTCTTCACTATCTGCATGCCTCCTTTTTTCCTCCTCCTCTATTTCCCCTTCTCTCTTCTTCTCTTCTTCCTCATTCTTGCATTCCTCTCCCGTATGTCTATGTATCATTTTTCTTTAATATCTGCATACATCCTTTTTTCCTCCTCTATTTCCCCTTCTCTCTTCTTCTCTTCTTCCTCATTCTTGCATTCCTCTCCCGTATGTCTATGTATCATTTTTCTTTAATATCTGCATACCTCCTTTTTTCCTCCTTCTCTCTTCTTTTATTCTTCCTCATTCTTTCATGCCTCTCCCGCATGTCTATGTATCCTTTTTCTTTACTATCTGCATACACCTCCTTCACTAATTCGCTTCTTCATTTCCTCATCTTCCCCTTCTGCTTCTTTCTCTTCCTGATTCTTGTTTTTCCCCGAATCAACACCTCCTCCCTCCCTCCCTCCTTCCTCTGTACACTTTCCTCTATTTATATGTTCGCACCATGACACACCAGCCACCCGTGCCAACCAGACACCCCGTCGCCCCGCCGCCCCCAGCACAGCAGGCCCCCAACCTATCGCCCCGCGCTGCCCCCCCGCCGGCCACTCCCTGCTGCCTCTATTTAGCGCGGGTATAGTACAGTTACCCTCAAAACTGATCGGCCACTTAATGAACGATAGGGCAGGGAATGAGCGAAGTATAGAGACACTGGACGCTGGTAACTGGTGCGGATATCGTGTGTTATAAAACGCTTTGATAACACTTTATATTTTACAGAAGGATTCACTTTCCTGGCTGACTCACGCGTTACTGACCTTCCCCCTAAAAAAAAGAAAAAAAGTATCGTGTTTTAACCCGTCCGCTGCGATTGGCACGGATTTCGCCTTCACTGGTATCCTGGTAACATATGCTCCCAGGTCTTTCTGTGCCTCTGTGGTGGGTAGTGGAGTGTTTCCCATGTGGTACTGATATGCTGGATTTTCCCTCCCAAGATACATGACCTCACATTTTTCTTCACTAAATTGGATCAGCTACTTTTTGTTCCACTCTTGAAGCTTGGTGATGTCTTCTTGTAGGAAATCCGCATCCGAGGGGTTAAAAAGCGATGGAGCTGACAATGAACGAACTCTACGGAGAATGAACGTTGGTAACTAGTGGAAATGATGTATATTTTCGAAGGTTTTCATATCATTTCATGCTCAGGTGAATTATATACTTTTTTAACTTTCTTGATTGCCTGTCTAGCCCATACCCTCGCCTCGACCACTTCAGCCGCTATCACTTCTTCCACCTGTCTGCCGCCCTGCCAAAGCCTCGTCTCCTCCTCTCCTCACCCCTTCTCTTCCTATTCATCTTTCCTCCCCTCCCTTCCTTTCCCCTCCCCATTCTGTTATCTGATTCATCCCTACGTTCAGGAATGCTTGAGTGTGCGTGTGTGTGTGTGTGTGTGTGTGTGTGTGTGTATGGCGCTGGCAGGTGACACTACACACACACACACACACACACACACACACACACACACACACAGTTATTTATAAAAGCGTCATCTTTATCAACGACAGTGACGAATTAAGGCAAGACTCTCTCTCTCTCTCTCTCTCTCTCTCTCTCTCTCTCTCTCTCTCTCTCTCTCTCTCTCTCTCTCTCTCTCTCTCTCTCTCTCTCTCTCTCTCACTTTGAGAGAGAGAGAGAGAGAGAGAGAGAGAGAGAGAGAGAGAGAGAGAGAGAGAGAGATAATGGGGTTGGGGGTGAGAAGGAAGGCACAAAGGAGGATACTATAAAGGGAAAGAAATATATAATGGATGAAGAAAATGATGAAAAGATGGATGGAAAGCGATAGGGTGGATTTAAAAGGAGAGAGAGAGAGAGAGAGAGAGAGAGAGAGAGAGAGAGAGAGAGAGAGAGAGAGAGAGAGAGAGAGAGAGACGTATCATCACCTCATTCATAACGCCAAGCACTCACTCACTTACTCGCTCATTCATTCTCCTTCCAAGTCACGTCATACTCACAAACATCCCCCCCCACCACCTACCTACACACACACACACACACACACACACACACACACACACACACACACACACACACACACCCACCTAAAACTCCTTCCCACCCCCAGCTCCTCCACCCCAACCAAATTTCCATCCACCCTTTGTCTTGAGCAAAAAAAGGGTAACAAGGGTTTTCTTCGACAACACTCAGCTATCACCTTCAACACTAAACATCCTCGGTCAAAATCTCAACTAGGAACTTCATATCTCTTCTCTTACTAAGTCAGCTTCCTCGAGTTTGGCGTTCTGTATCGTCTCCGCCAGTTCTTCTCCCCCGCACAGTTGCTATCCATTTACAGGGGCCTTGTCCGCCCTCGTATGGAGTATGCATCTCATGTGTGGGGGGCTCCACTCATGCACACAGCTATCTTGTACAGAGTAGAGTCAAAGGCTTTTCGTCTCATCAATTCCCCTCCTCATACAGACAGTCTTCTACCTCAAATTCCGCCGTCATGTTGCCTCTCTTTCTATCTTCTATCGATATTTTCATGCTGACTGCTCTTCTGAACTTGCTAACTGCATGCCTCCCCCCCTCCCGCGGCCCCGCTGCACTCGACTTTCTACTCTAGCTCATCCTTATACTGTCCAAACCCCTTATGCAAGAGTTAACCAGCATTTTCATTCTTTCATCCCTTACACTGGCAAACTCTGGAACAGCCTTCCTTCGTCTCTATTTCCTCCTGCCTACGACTTAAACTCTTTCAAGAGGAGTGCATCAAGACACCTCTCCAGCGATTAGCGAGCTTTTTACTTTACACCTTTTTTTGTTGCCCCTGAACTGATTCCTCAACTGTAAAAAAAATAAATAAATAAATAAATAAATAAATAAATAATAATAATAATAATAATAATAATAATAATAATAATAAAAAAATCTGCATGACTCATCAGGGTGGGCGTCGAAATGACATTGACTGGAGCTAAAATTACTAACCTCGCGATGAAGGAGCTTGTCCAACACTCGTAGTAATGTCGTGTATCGAATTAGCGTGTCTGATTTCTTTTGTCTTTTTTTTCATTCTCTCTCTCTCTCTCTCTCTCTCTCTCTCTCTCTCTCTCTCTCTCTCTCTCTCTCTCTCTCAGGTGTATTTGTCTATAATAGTTCGTCTTGTCTTCTGATGCGTAAGAAGTCGAATAATAAGTTCTTAGATCTAGTTGTATATTGCAATAACACACACACACACACACACACACACACACACACACACACACACACACACAGCATACATACCTTAAACGTTTATCTTAAAACGTGGAGAGAGAGAGAGAGAGAGAGAGAGAGCATCGTGGTGTCTTGATGTAATTCACAGTTTAAAACGGAGTGACATAACCTGTACTACATCTTCTCTCTCTCTCTCTCTCTCTCTCTCTCTCTCTCTCTCTCTCTCACACACACACACACACACACACACACACAAGTTAATCTAGTCGAAGGGCATCCTCCGCCTCGCTTGTTTCCCGCCAAGGCGATTATCATTGGGAATTATTTACGAACTCGGTCTTATGGGGAGCTAAGATCGGCCCACCGTCCCCTTAAGATCCAGTACTCGCATTCCCGAACCACTGGGGCTTTAGTTGCGACTGTTTTTGAAGGCCGTAGAAAGGACGAGACAGGTTTTCGCGAGTGGTTTTCCCGTTTATGGGAAAAAAAAACTTTCCTACTCTTCCCCCTGGGTCATGAAACCACCCAGGAAAAGCCCTAATATACTTCTAAGAAACCCTTTTTAATTAGAGGTACTGAGGTGTCGAAACGTTTGAGAATGAGGGCCCAGGTAAGGGAAAATGCATGCCCGGCAAGGTCATATTTCCCACCGTGTATTTCCCCAAAGACAATTTCCCACTGACAGATGCGCCACCTTGGAGAATGTCGATGGCAGTGTTATGAAAATGGACACTGACAATATATTACTGATTTCCTGGGGCTAGTTTCTTTATTTTGGAGGGGCAAAGTTACTAAATTTGAGGGGCAAGTTATTGTATTTGGTGGATATAGAGGGGCAAAGTTACTAAATAAAACTGAAGGCTAGGTTGCTATATTTAGGGGGTCCATGCAACTAAATTTAAGGGCCAGGTTATTTTATTTAGTGGGGCAAGATTATTAATTTGACGGTGCTAGGTTAGTGATGTGTTGGGGCTATTGTTACTGTTTTGGAGGGGCTAGATTACGAATACGGTTAGGCTAGACTAATAATACATATGCTGGGGCTAGGTTGCAATCTAGTCTAGGTCATACATCATTTGGTCAGGGATTGTTAGAAATTGATGTTAGTAAAAAAAAAATAATAATAAATAAATAAAAAAAGGGAACGAGGAAAATGTCTGGAGGAGGAAATATACATAAGGAGGGAAAAGTTATGGCGGTAATAATATGTTGTGGGAAAAATGTCCAGGGAGGAAAATGATCAGAAAGAGGAAAAAAATGTCTAACACTCGATGTCCGTCCGCGTGTATCTGGTTGGTATTCCCTAAGTCTATATATACCAAGTCAAGTCACTCTGCTTCAAAACTACGACCGGTACGCGCAGGAGGCGGTTTGGGGGCGGAGCAGCGGGATGACGTAACTTGACGTGACTGTAATTCCAATGCCTACAAACGGCGGAGTGGGGTGTGAGGGAGAGCATGTTGAAGTGATTGATTTAAATTAGTCCGCCTTTCTTCGTTTTCTCTAAATCCCTGTTTCTACATTCTCTAGTTTGGCTCCAAGCAACGTCACGCATAAGCCACGCCTCTGCCGTGTCTCCTCCCACAAACCTGCGTATGACTTGACTTGGTATATATAGATTCAGGGTATTCCTAGACGCTTTCGCCTCTCATATCAACAACTTCCAAAGGCCCAAAAAAGGAGATCAGTCGTTTTCCAATGAGCGTATATGTAAGTTCATGGTACAGAAGAAGGGTCAAACTACCACCAGGGTCATAAAACTAGCCCTGGAAATGATCGAAACTCCTACGAAAGCCTTGTCAAATATGTGTACTTGGCCGACGAAATGTCTAAGAATTCTTACTTTCTTCCTTCCTCCCTTGCCCCGGCCCAGCCCTTTAGCCCGACCCTGCCGCCCTCCTGGCCCGTGGGGTTAGGAGGCAAGACCCAATGATCATCCACCTAATAATGGCTTCATGCACTCACACACACGCACCCACTCTCTCTCTCTCTCTCTCTCTCTCTCTCTCTCTCTCTCTCTCTCTCCTTCCCTTCTATTCTCTTCCCTTCCCTTCCCTTCCCTTCCCTTCCCTTCCCATCCCTTCCCTTCCCGTCCCTTCTCTTCCCTCCCCTTCTCTTCTCTTCTCTTCTCTTCTCTTCTCTTCCCTTCCCTTCCCTTCCCTTCCCTTCCCTTCTCTTCCCTTCCCTTCCCTTCCCTGGTCTCGCTTTACCCCTTCGTTAATTTCCTACTTCCCTTATTCTCCCTTCACCCCCCCCTCTCTCTCTCTCTCTCTCTCTCTCTCTCTCTCTCTCTCTCTCTCTCTCTCTCTCTCTCTCTCTCTCTCTCTCTCTCTCTCGCTATGACGTTTCAGCAAATTATTTTTCTTCCCAGCCTAACGTTTTCTTGGATTCCTCAACACACATAAAAAAGAAAAATAACACACGATCGCTATTACCTTTACTTTCGTTCCTTTCTCTGTATCGCCTTCTGACCCCTCATGATCCCTCTCTTAAACCCACTTCGCTGCGCTTTTTGAGAGGGAAGAGGAAAAAAGAGAAGGGGGGGAGAGAGAGGAAAGGAGGAGGAGGAGGAGGAGGAGGAGAAGAATGAAAGTTACGGAAAGGGAAGAGAGAAGAGGAAGAGGGAGGAGGAGGAGGAGGAGGAGGAGGAGGAGGAGGAGGAGGAGGAGGATGAAAGATACAAAAAGAGGAAAAAGAGGAAAAGGAGGAGGAGGAAAGTTACAGAAAGAGGAGAAAGAGGAGGAAGAGAGGGAGGATGAGGATGAGGAGGAGAAGAATAAAAGGTAGGGAAAGAAGAAAAAGAAGAGAAAGAGAGAGTGAGGAAGAGAAGGAGGAGGAGGAGGAGAAGAGGTTCAGAAAGAGGAAAAAGAAGAGGAAGAGGGACAGTAATATAAAAGGTACGAAAAGAGGAAAAAGAAGGATGAAAAGAGGAAAGTCAGAGGAAAATAAGAGGAAGAGAAGAAGAAGGAGAAGGATGGAAGGTACACACTGCTCCCCCTCTGAAATCTGCCCATCTCGACCCCTGGAGGAGAATAACAACCACTTAGCCTAACCCTTCCGACAAAGTAACCGACGCCTTCTCGCACGGACGCTCTCGAGGGGCAACCAAAGCATTGAAGAAGAGGAAAGGCGGAGAGGCAAGGAGCGGGAGGCAGGAATACACATGACGGCGTGAGGGATAAGAGCAGCACACACACATACATACACACGCGTACACACACTTAGCATCAACAGCATCAACATTAGCACCGAAGAGGAGACGAGGCAGAGGAGGAAGACACCGAACGGGAAGGGGTAATACACATGGCGGGCGTGGGAGAAGACGAACAGTCCCGCACACACACACGCACACACACACACACACACACACGCACACACACACATCATCATCATCATTAGCAGCGAAGAGAAAAAAACAGTGCTGGAGAAAGGCAACACATGGGAAAAAGCAGTTCACAAGACGGGCGTGAGGAAGAAGACCACCACACACACACCACACACACACACACACACACACACACCAAGCATCCTCATCATAAGCATCATCAGCGAAGAGGAAGAGCGGCGCAGGTGAAAGGCAGCGGCATGAAGTAGTATACGTGAGGAGCAGTACGGACAGGCCGAGCAACAACCGGTGTCGGGGGAAAAAAGATGAGTAGTGAGCCACGGAAGGTCCCGCGAACACCCGCCGCCCCCACCTCCCCCCCCCCACTGCTGGTGTCAGGTGCATGTGCATTCTCCTCCCTATTGTTTGTTGGTGTGTGTCTCGTGTCTCTTCTGGGGTGGAAGAAAGGAAAGAAGGTTTGGAGATATATTTTACTTATCACACACATGTACCGCGGGGAAAAGAAGGTTTGGAGATATATTTTACTTATCACACACATGTACCGCGGGGAAAAGAAGGTTTGGAGATATATTTTACTTATCACACACATGTACCGCAGGGAAAAGAAGGTTTGGAGATATATTTTACTTATCACACACAAGATATATACGGAAAAGAGAGATATATTTTACTTATCACACACCACCGCTGGAAAAGAAGGTTTGAATTATCTTTACTTATCACACACATGTGTCTCTTGTAGTGCGGGGAAAAGAAGGTTTGGAGATATACTATTTTACTTATCACACACATGTACCGCGGGGAAAAGAAGGTTTGGAGATATATTTTACTTATCACACACATGTACCGCGGGGAAAAGAAGGTTTGGAGATATATTTTACTTATCACACACAGGTACCGCGGGGAAAAGAAGGTTTGGAGATATAGGGTCGTATTTTTAAGACATTTCGCCGCCCAAGAACACATATTTGACAATGCTTTCGTCGGAGTTGTGGGCATTTCCAGGAGTAGTTTTATGACCCTGGTGTTAGTTTGACCCTTCTTCTGTACCATGAACCTAAGGAAACACTCATTAGAACTCGACTGATCCCCTCTTGAACCTTTATAAATTGTTAATGTGAGAAGCGATAGAGTCTTATAATACCAACCATATTATTTTACTTATCACACACACACACACACACACACACACACACACACACACACACACACACACACACACACACACACACACAGACTTAGTGAGGATGTAGTATCGGCAAAGAGTGTGCAAGGAAAAGTTGGATAAATGTAGATTCGGAGACGGGACCACACGAGCGTAAAACTACAACTAGGTAAATACAACAAGGTAAACACACACACACACACACACACACACACACACACACACACACAGACGCATGCCCATACTGACTGTTTCCTTAAAAGTGTTCAATGCATGTTCGTTTTGTGGAAGGGAGGGATGGTGGGTAGGAAGGCTTGACGACCTAACACACAGGCACACACACACATGCCCATACTGACGATTTCCTTAAAAAGTGTTCCATGCATGTGTGTGAGTTGTGTGAAAGGGATGGACAGCGGCTAGAGGGAAGGCTTGACGACCGAAACACACAGGCACACACAGAAGGAAGTCCATAGTGGCGGTTCTTTTAAATGTGTATAATTCATGTGTCTGTGGAAGGGAGAGATGGCGGCTAGAAGGAAGGCTTGAGGACCTAAACCCACATCCACACATACACACACACATGCCCATACTGATGAATCCACGCGGTACCTATTTGAGCGCATATAGCCGTTCCCCACGTCACCTTCCCACGGCGCCACTTACGCAAACCTAAATTACATCACGTCGCGTCCGGCACCTGGCAGGGATTAAACCTTTGATAAATCCACGGAGGTAAACAGGTTCTGCTTCCTAACTAGATCTTTAGCGTCCCTCATGTCGGAGAGTAGCTTAGGTATTCTCCTTTGATCCCTGTTAACGAAGTCCGCGGCCATCCTGCGATACGGTGACCAAAACTGGCTGGCCGCTGCAGGTGTGGGGCCCGCCAGGCAGGGGCGGCTTGGGCATGACGCTCGCAACGCCGCCCCGCTGAGTACCAAGCAGCAGGAAGGGAAGGAAGGAGGGGGGTCCGAGGAGGTTTTTTTATGTTGATTTTATTGTAGTGAGAGGTAGCAGTATGAGTGTTGTTGTTGTTGTTGTTGTTGCAGCAGTAATAGTAGTAGTAGTAGTAGTAGTAGTAGTTGTATATGTGTAGCTGTTACTCTTGTTTTAGGAGGAGGAGGAGGAGGAGGAGGAGGAGGAGGAGGAGGAGGAAGAGAGAGTGGAGGAGGAGGAGGAGGAGGAGGAAGATAAAGAGAAGGCGGAAAGGAGAAGGAGCAAGAGCAGTAGCAGCAGGAGGAGGAGGAAGAGAAGGGGGGGGAGGAGGAGGAGGAGGAGGAGGAAGCCTGGCCCCTGGTTCTTATTTAGATGGTATGTCACTGTACCCAAGTGGACGGCAAACCAAACGAGTAATTGCTGCAGGACATAGCTCGGCCTTGAAGGATGGCTTAATTAAGTGAGACAGTCGTGGTTGCTTTTGGAAGGGTTTGTGGTGCGGCACAGAGCGATCTTTTGATGGCTTGTATTACTCTCGCTTGACATAGGAGGAGACGAGTATCCAAGGGCCTGCTTTGCTCTCTCCTGACGTCGTTGAGATGATTATATGCTAGCGAGGATAGGGTTGGTACTGTCAGATGCTCCCACCCCTCATACCAACTATTTCCAAAGGCCAAAAAGGAGGTTAATCGAGTTCTAATGAGTGTTCTTTTAGGTTCACGGTACAGAAGAAGGCTCAGACTACCACCAGGGTCATAAAAGTACCCCTGGAAATGCCCTAAACTCCCACGAAAGACTAGTAAATTATGTGTCCTTGGGCGCCGAAATGTTTAAAAATATGGCCCTAGGTCCCATGGGCATAGAAGGTGAATGCCCCACGCATGGTCCCACGTCTCTGAGCAGGGCCGCCGCCTCCCCTACCCCCTCCCCCATACGCCACAAGGACGTTCTGACATTGGAGTGGCAGGCCATCGAGGCGGAGCAGCAGAAGACACGCCTAGGCAGGGATTTCGGCGCCGCGTCTCGTGTTGCAACATCAAGAGCATTCCCGGTGGTGCCCTGGAAGCAGAGGTATTTCCGAGGGGCCCAAGGCGGCGGCAGGTGGGCGGCTTCCTCTGCCCTCAGCGATACGGAAATTGAGGAGGCATTTCAAGGCCATGGCACAGGCTTGTCATTATTATAACTACTGTTCCTTGAGCGACGTGGGTGTATTTAGCGTCCGGTGCAGAAGTTCGTTGCAGTGCGCACATTGATGAAAGGCCGCGTGTTTGTGAGTGGTTTGCACGACCGCTTCAATATTCCAGTGTGTCACCATCGCCGAGTTCCTTCACTCATTCCCACGACATTACACCTGCCGGAAGTATAATGTCACTTGTAAGAAAGGGACATCTCTCTCTCTCTCTCTCTCTCTCTCTCTCTCTCTCTCTCTCTCTCTCTCTCTCTCACACACACACACACACACACACACACAAACACATGTAAGAAAGTGACATCTCTCTCTCTCTCTCTCTCTCTCTCTCTCTCTCTCTCACACACACACACACACACACACACCATATGTAACTGGACTAATTCATTTTATTCACGAAATTGCTCTACTTCGCCTAAGGAACAGAAGACCTAAAAATAACCAGAAGAGTAAACACCGGCAGCTCAACCCCAGCGTCCGCGCCCCGTACCTGGAGTGCCTTAACCCTCCCGGCCATCGCGAACCACGACTGCCATTGCGGGTTTGGTGTAAAAGGCGCGGCGGCCACTACAGGACCATGCAGGGCAGCGAGGAGCGGGAATTACGACGCAGGAACTACCGTCATGGCGCGCGGTGGGTAAAACACTGACTCCCAACACGATAAACACGCAAAGGTTCAAACACGAAGAGGCGCTATAAAAAATAGTACTCAACTCCTGTGTGTGTGTGTGTGTGTGTGTGTGTGTGTGTGTGTGTGTGTGTGTAGGCATTGCTTCCTGTTTGCCCTTTGAGAGGTGATGAAGTAGATTATAAGGAAGTATGTGTGTGTGTTTGTGTGTGTGTAGGGTTTAGGTAAGGAGAGGAAAGTGTGTGTGTGTGTGTGTGTGTGTGTGTGTGTGTGTGTGTGTGTGTGTAGGCATTGCTTCCTGTTTGCCCTTTGAGAGGTGTCTGTGCCCGTGAGCCTCAAGACGGTGCAGCGGGAGGCGGTGGGCTCGTCGGGTCGTCACGTAGGTCCGCCAAGGCTCCGGCCCCATCCATCCCCCGCCGCCCCGCCGCCGCTCACGCCCCTTGATCAATACGACGCCGCGCCCTCACGCACACCGACATGAATTCCGCCACACTCACTCGCTGCCTGCATGCTTGAGGACGGGGACCGGGTGGGGAGGAAGGAGAGGAAGAGGAGGAGGAGGAGGAGGAAAGAGGGTGTGGGAAGGAATTTCACATGTCCAGCAATCACAAAGAAGCGAAATTTAATACCCAAGAATATAAATTAAGAGATATATAAGCATAGAAGAAATAAATAAAACAACAGACGTAACCAGTTCCGTACGCGTTTCATAACAAGTGGAACAACAACAACAATAATAATAATGATTAGAAGAAGAAAAAAAGAAGAAAAAGGAAAAGAAGACATGAAAAATACTAACAACAACAACAACAACAAATGATAATAATAATGATAATAATAATAATAATAATAATAATAATAATAATAATAATGATAATAATAATAATAACAATAATAATAACGTCGCCATAGAAATAATAAAAAAAGCAACAATGACAAAAACAATAATAATTCAATAACAACAACAAAAAGTTATGCGAGGCGACAGTTACGCAGAATATTGAAAAAACAAACAAACAAACAAAGAAAAAGAAAATTGCATCAAACAAACAAGAGCAACACGATCGCAATAAAAAAAAAAATAAATAAATAAAAAAACACAAACGTACGTGATCTCAACACACACACACACACACACACACACGCACACACACACACGATATAAAACTTGTTATTTGTTTGCCTGTAATATTTTTTTCCTCAAAGGGAGCGTAAAAGGGAAGAGTATGGAGAGGGGAAGAAGGATAAATATAGAAGAGAGAGAGAGAGAGAGAGAGAGAGAGAAGGGAGGAAGGAAGGGAGAGAGGAAATGAGCAATGGGGTGAAACGAAACCACGGAAGGGAAGGGAAGGAGAGAGAGAGAGAGAGAGAGAGAGAGAGAGAGAGAGAGAGAGAGAGAGAGAGAGAGAAAGGAAGGAAGAGAAAAAATGAGCAAAGGGGTGAAATGGAACCAAGGAAGGGAAGGAAAGGAGAGAGAGAGAGAGAGAGAGAGAGAGAGAGAGAGAGAGAGAGAGAGAGAGAGAGAGAGAAAGGAAAGCTCAACCATATAACAAGCTTTCCCCTTCACCCCCTTTACTCTTCCCCACAAAGCAACCGCCTCTTCCTCCTCCTCCTCCTCCTCCTCCTCTTCCTCCTCCTCCTCCTCCAGCCTATCTCTGAGCCTTTTTAATCTCGGCTCCCTTTCTGCCTTCCCTACATCGACTTTTTTTTTTGTCCTCTCCTCAAAAGACAATCTCTCTCTCTCTCTCTCTCAGACCCAATTAATGTTGTCAGTCACCTTACTTGACAATACTTAACTGGAGATCATTATTTTTATTCTCTTTTTTTTTCTTTCTCTTCATCCTTTTTTTTATTCCTGTGTTTGCCCTTCCTTCATCTCTCTCTCTCTCTCTCTCTCTCTCTCTCTCTCTCTCTCTCTCTCTCTCTCTCTCTTTATGCATACATCCTGGTATACGTTTCCTTCACTTTCTTTCTCTCTCTCTATTCTCTTCTTAATGTCTCTTCCCTCTTCTCCTCCTTTCTTTCTCTCTTTCCATTCCATTCTCCATGTTTCTTCCTTTTATCCACATTTTCTTTCTCGCGCTATTCATCTCGCTGTCTCTTTCCTTTCTCTCCCTTTTTACTTTTCTCTCTCTCGTCATTCCCATCTCTCTCTCTCTCTCTCTCTCTCTCTCTCTCTCTCTCTCTCTCTCTCTCTCTCTCTCTCTCTCTCTCTCTCTCTCTCTCGTCATTCCCTTCTCGCTGTCTCTTTCCTTTCTCTCCCTTTTTATTTTTCTCTCTCGTCATTCCCATCTCTCTCTCTCTCTCTCTCTCTCTCTCTCTCTCTCTCTCTCTCTCTCTCTCTCTCTCTCTCTCTCTCTCTCGTCATTCCCTTCTCGCTGTCTCTTTCCTTTCTCTCCCTTTTTATTTTTCTCTCTCTCGCCATTCCCTTTCTCCCTCCCTCCCTCTTCATCCGTCGCCTTTTTCCTTCACAAGACTTAGTTCAATAATCTCCGCTTCGCTGCTTTTCCTCTGCCTCCTCCCTCCGTCTCTTTACCCACTCCTCTTCCTTCGTCTCATCGTGGTAGTGAAGGCAGTGGTGGTGGTGGTGATGGCGCTGGTGGTGGTGGTGAAGCTGGTAGTCAGATTAACTCCTTACAGCCGGGACCACCACTACCGCCACCACTACCACCACTACTACCACCACTACCAACATCCCACCATCCCCGTTGCCACGATCACCACCCCCGCCGCCACCACCACCACCTCCACCACCACCACTACCAGGTTGGGTCAGTTTTTGCAAGCAGGTTAGGTTTGCGGTGTACCGACCAAAACTGTGGCGGGGAAAGGAGGAAGGGGGCAGCCCGAGGGAGGTCGTGGGGGGTGAGGAGGAGTAGGAGGAGGAGGATAATAAGAGGCAAGAGAGAATAATGAGGGAGGAGGAATAAGCAGAGACTAGAAGAGAGGGAGGAGTGAGCAAAGGAGGAGAGGCGGGAGGTTTCGGAGTGAAGGAAAAAAAAAAGGAAACCAGGGAAGGAAAAAAAGTGGTAGAAGGAGGAGAAGGCACAACAGAGGAGAAGGAAGAGGAGGAGGAGGAGGAGGAGGAGGAAGAGAAGGAGGGAAGGGCAAGTATTATCTCTCCCTCTGAAAAAAAAAAAAAAAAAAAAAAGATCGGAAGAAAGGATATAACAACAGAAGGAAGGTGTGAGGGGCGGGCAGCGGGGCCGGATGTAAGTACCGTTGGTGTAGGGTCAGCTCAGGTCAAACAAGTGACCTCGTAAGTCCGCCGTATCGCCGCATCAGGACGCCGCAGCCACCGCCCTTCTAATGGCTGCGGGGCCCGGGCACTGTGGCTGCGCTGGGCCGTACCGAGGGTTTACGTGGCCGCTGATTTACATAGATTTACATAAACTGAGACCACACAGGGGGGCTGGTCCGCTCAAGTAGGTGTGTTTGTAATCGTAATAAGTTCTCATGCCCGTCCGAGCCGGCATGGAGTGGGCGCCTCCTGCTTCTGATGAGTGACTCCAGGGGCGGGTTCTGGATGACCCCTTGTGTTAGCGGCACGACGCGCGGCGGGAGCTTGTTCCTCTCCTTCACAATTTGGTTTGCGTCGAATCATTCTGAGGAATCTTGATTAACCTGTCCGCCGCTCATATTAAGTTCAATTCTTTTGTTCGCGAATCCACGTCCGACAGAGGGAGTTTGTTGGCCTTCCATAAATTTGAAGGTATTTGAGCAGTTTTCCGGAGGGCGGATTCTTTGTAGGAGAGGATTATGTGCGAGGTTTCTTAAATGGTTAACTGCGTTGAATAATCATCATTTTTATCGCTCAACACAAAACACACTTCAGCTTAAATTCCTGAGTTATGCATTAAACGTAAAGTCAATGTAACTTTGAAATGACCAATGAGCAAATGCCTCAGTGGAGAATAACAGCAATTCCTCTGCAGGGGAGGAGCCAGTAATCGGAAATATGACCACACACACGCGGCCAGAACAGCTTTGTCCCAGCACACCGGGCAGCACGCCGCCTCTGTGGCAGCCTCCGGATCTAGAACTGAGCCATAACTTTTAAACGTCGCATTGGTATTTATTGACAATTATGTGGCTACTTTGGCTTCTTAATTCCATTTTTGTGACGGAGTTAGTTAGAAGTGTTGGATATTCACAGTGAAGTTGACATATTACAAACTCAGTTATAAAAGGTTATATAAAAATAAACAAAACCAATTAGCCACGCCTTGAAGAACAGGTCATAAAGCCACATTATTGTTACTAAAGACTAAAATGACGTTTAAAAATTCAGGCGTCGGTCTGCACATCACACACGTTGGGACCGAAGATAATGAAGGGTTTCCATGTGAGTGCAGTAGGAGTCGCCTTTTGCTGGATAGTCTTTGAGTGTTAGTTAATCTACAGTATCTTTGTTGTTTAGGTTAGACTTATGGTTTGTAGCTTTTGCTTGTTCCTTCTTGACGGTTTAAGGGTATGAATTTTGTTGGCATATATTTCATACACCCGACATACTGGTTTCTTTCACGTATTAAAGGCAAATTGTGTGGATGAAACGCCAATAGAGAGGATGGAGCAATGTCAGCCTTCCCTCCCACACTTTGAGCCTGGGTTCAAAACTCCCGCATGCTGAGGAACTTGATCGAACAAGCGACACCTCCTCCTCCACGAAGTAATAGTTCAGATTCAACAGGGACATAGGCAAAAATTGGTTTACTAACAGAGTGGTGGATGAGTGGAATAGGCTTAGCAGTCACGTGGTGCGTGCCAATACAATTGTCACATTCAAAAATAGATTAGATAAATTCATGGAGAGCGATATCAGGTGGGGTTAAATACACGGGAGCTTAGGTTCAAAGGAGCTGCCTTGTACACGCCTACCGGCCTCTTGCAGACTCCTACGTTCATATGTTCTTATGTTCCCATATGCCGCCGTTTGCACATTGCAGCACCTCAACTGTGAAGAGCTGCAAATATGCGGCCCATGTACGGGTGGAGATGGGGTGTGGTAGTCGACCGATGCACAACCAACACAAGCGTTAATTCTCCCTTGTGGGTAACCTGATAAATGGTAGCTAAGGAAACCTGGTTACGATAAACTGTGGTAACCCGGATGACACAGCCGACCCCGACCCCAGAGGATTCTTCATTACAACTTAAAAACTAAACATGATCGGTGAGGCAACGACAACTATGGCGTACGAAGCGCCTTGTATATGTGTTGGGTGCAGCATGGCGTACTGGATGTCCTCACTCTGAAGTGGTGCAAACTACCGTACATATTTTACACTGGTACGACTAAGGCATGTCCTTCAAAAGGCGATATGCAATATACAGGCAGCAACACCCGACCATCCAGAGAGGTGTGAAAAGGGGTCGGTTAGGTCAATGCTACCTCTCTGGGTTTTACTGTAATACCCAGTTAATGGCAACTTCGTGTTAATAGGAAGGCACACATATTAGCGCTAATCTATATGTAAGTAAGTCATACTATCACTGGCATGTATGAGGCATTATCATCGATTTTATGGAATCGTCTTTGAACGAAATTTCATCTGAAATCGATTTCGTCCTCCGTTTTTTTATAAGTAATGGACCGTTTTTATTGCCTAAAATCACAGATGTATGATGTAGCAAAGAATTACTATCCTTACACAAGACTATTGCATATATTTACATATATCGGACAGAGTGACACATTCCCTGCTTTGGTAATAGGTGGTTTTATTGAATCATGAGCCGCAGCAAACCGAAATGTGTCCGCAATAGAATGAGATCTGTTCGTGATCACTATTCCAATTAGTATTCATATCAGGGAAAGAAAAAAAAAAAAAACTAAATTTGAAAATTGAGCCGAGGAATAACAATAAACATCTGTAAAAAAGGATTTTTTTTTATCAATCTGTATTAAAAACATCGTTCACTTTTAAAACACCCCAGCTCAAATTTCTGATGCATCCCCGAGTGAGTACCCATTGGAATGGTGCGTACAGACTGGCAGATACACCCTCGAAGCACGACCTCTGATGGGGAGGCGCCAGCACGACTTGTCCCTCCTCCTCACGGCCACGGAGACAAACGGCGCCCACACGTGACGGGCCGAGGCAAAAAGCTTCTTCCTTCACACGAGCACCATCAGGGGAACAGGTTTTAAAATCGGTCAACTGTTCTTCTTGCTCTTCCTCCGGGCTTTCCCGAGGCACTCTGTTCCTCCAGGCGAAGACAGAAAGACGATTACCCGACGTGCCTTCCTCCCGCTCCTACCGTGGCCCTTTCAACAGCCAGGCCTCCCTCCCTCCCTGCCTGCCTGCCTGCTACGAGTCCGCTTGATAACCTGTTCATCGTGGGGGCTAAAACACACACACACACACACACACACACACACACACACACACACTGCAAGCAGACACCGAGCGCTGCGCTGCCAGGCTTCACGATCTGACAGGGCGGCGGTTCGAGCCCGCTCAGGTCGGATTCTTTCCGCTGACTAGGAGTGGTTACTGTCCCCCCTTGAGCAAGGGGGATGGAGTGTGTGGTGTGTGAGGTCCTGGCAGTACCCATAGATCGACGATAAAGAGCACTTGCTCATGTCGGGAGGGTACCTGCCGGCGATTACGAGTCCAACGCGTGATCAGGCCGTGGTGGTGAATTACTCTCTCTCTCTCTCTCTCTCTCTCTCTCTCTCTCTCTCTCTCTCTCTCTCTCTCTCTCTCTCAGTAATGCATCAAAATTACTAGTAAGAAAACAATATGCAGGACCTTATTACTGAAATTCAACTTCAGGAATGAGTTGTGTTGATTATACGTAACACCCGAGTCAAGCTTTACGCTTATATAGAACGTGCTGTGAAATTTTGGTCCTTCATCATACAAAGACTACTAAACACCATGATCGAAGGGCCGCGCAGATGATCCCTTCCCCTAATTACCAATCTCCCAAGGAAAGGCGGAATCTGCGAGGGGTGAACCAGTTCCCTCGTAACAAACACCGTTCTCCAGGAGCCCTTAATCGAGTGAATTCAGATAATTGATATAAACTTGTTGTATTTGATGACATTACGATCGGGGAAGAGAAAAATAAAATGTAATAAGGCAGGTAAAATGTTTCTCCCTGATGACACATTCCGAACAAAAATATAACCGACAAAAGCTCATGTTGACAGTGACAAGTAAATTCTTTCTGTTAAATGACATCCCCCGGACAGGAAGGAACGGCCGAAAACCTTGACGTTGGCAGGTAACTGGATCAACCTATTTTTCTTTCTTACTAATGATACTGAAATAGAGACTTCCCTCCTCCTCCGACGCACCACAAGCCTGAAAGTCATTACACTGGATATTGGCCTGGGCAGTGACTTGCTCTAAGCTTGACTGACTATTGACTTTAGCTTTTATCTGCATACCACTGAGTCGAAAAAAAAAAAAAAAAAAAAAAAAAGCAAAACTAGAAAAAATTGGATCAACCTATTTTTCTTTCTTTCTCACTAATGATATTGAAATAGAGCAATAGGCTTCCCTCCTCCTCCGACGGAACACAAGCTTGAAAGTTATTACATTGGATATTCGCCTGGGCAGTGACGGCGACTTGCTCTAACCTTCACTGACTATTGACTTTAGTTTTTATCTGCATGCCACTGAGTCCAAGATAAAAAGAAAAAAAGAAAAAAAAAAAGAGCAAAACTAGAAAAAAATAGTACCCGTTGCGGATTCGTCAACAGATTTTCATTTCCACTTTCCATCGTCAAG